>NC_088238.1:54395990-54420990 GCF_036934945.1 Oncorhynchus masou masou
TACGCTACTTTATACTCTACTCTACTCTATTCTATACTCTATACTTTTGTCTCTAAACTACTCTATACTCTACTCTATACTCTACTCTATACTCTACTCTATACTATACTCTATACTATACTCTATACTCTTGTCTCTAAACTCCTCTATATTCTACTCTATACTCTACTCTATACTATACTCTATACTCTTGTCTCTAAACTACTCTATACTCTATACTATACTCTAGACTCCACTCTGCTTTATATTCAACTCTACTCTATACTCTAACCTTTACTCAACCATATACACTAGTCTATACTCTACTCTATGCTATATTCTACTCTGCTCTATACTCTACTCTACTCTACACTACTCTACTCTACTCTACTCTACTCTACTCTACTCTACTCTATACTCTTCTCTCCTCTTAACTCTACTCCACTTTATACTCTGCTCTACTCTACTCTATCCTACTCTATTCTACTCTACTCTCCTCTTAACCTCTTGAAACTCCCCATCCCGGATCCGGGATTGTGACTAAGCCTCAGGCTCATTAGCATAACGCAACGTTAACGATTTCTGAAAATCGCAAATAAAATTAAAATAATGCGTTTGCTCTCAAGCTTAGCCTTTTCTTAACAACACTGTCATCTCAGATTTTCAAAATATGCTTTTGAACCATAGAAATTGACTAATTTGTGTAAGAGTATGCAAAGCTAGCATAGCATTTTGTGTAGCATGTAGCACGCAACATTTTCACAAAAGCCAGATAACCAAATAAATAAAATCATTTACCTTTGAAGAGCTTCTGATGTTTTCAATGAGGAGACTCCCAGCCACATACCAAATGCGCAGTGTTTCCTGAAAGCGTCTGTGTGTAGGAGAAATCGTTCCGTTTTCTACATTGCGCCTGGCTACCGAAACGAACCGAAAATGCAGTCACCTACAACGTGAAACTTTTTCCGGATTAACTACATAATATCGACGAAACATGGCAAACGTTGTTTGGAATCAATCCTCAAGGTGTTTTTTCACATATCTCTTCATTGACATGCAGTTCATGGAAGCTTGCTTCTCTCTCTGTGCCCCATGGAAAAATACTGGCAGGTGACTTTTGCGCACCAATTTCGGCGCAGGACACCGGGCGGACACGTGGTAAATGTGGTCTCTTATGGTCAATCTTCCAACGATCTGCCTACAAATACGTCACAATGCTGCAGACACCTTGGGGAAACGACAGAAAGGGCAGACTCATTCCTCTTGTTCACAGCCATATAAGGAGATCATGAAAGACAGAGCCTCAAAAATCCTTGTCATTTCCTGGATGCCAAGTCATCTTGGTTTTGCCTGAAGCTCACGTTAAAGGGCACGCACAGAGAAGATATTTGTATTTCTGGACACGTCAGAGTGTTTTCTTTCGAACAGTATCAATTATATGCATAGTCGAGCATCTTTTTGTGACAAAATATCTTGTTTAAAACGGGAACGTTTTTCTTCCAAAAATGAAATAGCGCCACCATAAGTGTAAGAGGTTAACTCTACTCCACTCTATACTCTACACTACTCTACTCTACTCTCCTCTTAACTCTTCTCCACTCTATACTCTACTCTACTCTACTCTACTCTACTCTACTCAACTCTACATTCCTCTCCTCTCCTCTACTCTCCATTACTCTCCTCTCCTCCAAGAAACCCATTATCATCACATACAGTAACTACATGAAAACGGGGCTGTAAAATAAAGCATTACTACCCTCATTAAGCAAGTACTGTAAAAGCCATATCACCCATAGCCTCAATCTCTCTGTGGACGTCTATAATAAAGTACATATTCTACCCCCTATAACATCCATGTCTCTGCCCCCGCAAGGAGGACCAGACACCCCTCCACATCGCGTCTCGTCTGGGGAAGACTGAAATAGTCCAGTTGCTACTGCAGCATATGGCCCACCCTGACGCCTCCACTACTAACGGATACACACCTCTCCACATCTCAGCCAGGGAGGGACAGGTGGACGTGGCTTCAGTACTGCTGGAGGCGGGCGCCTCACACTCGCTGGCTACTAAGGTGGGTAGAGATGATACACACACCTACACACTCACATATACCTACACATACACTCACACACACCTACACATACACTCACTCACACCTACATACTCACACATACACGTGTACACACACCTGTGCATATTGGTGTGGTTTTTATGGGGATTTTTTTATGGGATGGAATCCATCCCCTTCTTTCTGTGTGGATTATGTCATAAATATTTATTTATTCGCTGTATGGCCTCTTTCACAGGCACAGACTATGGGCCACTGTCAGTGTGACCTGGTTTAATCAATTCATGATTGATGATGTTTTGGAGAACCCCTGGCTTCTTCTCCTGAATGTAGCAAGTAGATGTCGACTTCTGTCACTGAAGGATATTCAACATCCATTGACACAACGATATATCAGTGATAATTTATTCATATGCTCTGGGCTCTGAGGTTTATGATGCAGTAAAATTCACCCATCTCTCTCCCTGCTCCCCCTTCTTCTCTTTCTCTCTCTCTCTCTCTTTCCCCATCTTCTTCTCTCTATATATCTACTCTCTCTCTCCTCCCTTCCCCCTCTTCTCCTTGTCTAATGGGGATAACAGGTGTGGCATTGTTAGCATCAACAACAGGACAGGGACAGCGGTTTGCCCGTTGAACAACATCTTCCTAGACGTGCTCCTCTCTACCTCTGTCCCTAATCGCCTGTGTTTGATTTGTTAGATAGGTGATGTTTTACACCCTGTGGATTCTAATTTTTCACAACACCACCATTAGTGCCTCTCATTCTCTTCTTATCTACACGTTGTTTCTACTCGGATGTGTATTACATCAGAAATGAACCAGCGTTACACAGATTTACACAGCGTTACTCTTCATGGGCTGGGTCGTAAACACGGGAGACATGACATGGAGGCAACACCGTCGTCCTATCACAACAGCCTAATGTGACAATGGCTAAAGAGCACCACCTGGTGGCTGCGTTGGTAATATGTTACTGATCAGGTTTTACTCTGTAAATTAGATTTTGGGGTATTACCTATGATTGCATAAGCAATGTGGGTGCACAGAGATTTGTTGTTATTGTGCATCTTGTTAAATTGCATTATGTTTGGTTCACATACATCATTAGTTGGCCGTGAATTTCTAATCCCTTTGGAAATGACGCTGTCTTGAAATAATTACTTTTGAATATACACTGAGTGTACAAAACATTAAGAACACCTGCTCTTTCCATGACATAGGCTGACCAGGTGAATCCAGGTGAAAGAGCTCCCTAAGATCCCTTGTTGATGTCACTTGTTAAATCCACTTCAATCAGTGTAGATGAAGGGGAGGAGACAGGTTAAAGAAGGATTTTAAAGCCTTGAGGCAATTGAGACATGGATTGTGTACGTGTGCCATTCAAAGGGCGAATGGTCAAGACAAAATATTTAAGTGCCTTTGAATGGGGTATGGTAGTAGGTTCCAGGCGCACCAGTTTGTGTCAAGAACTGCAGCGCTGCCAGGTTTTTTCACGCTCAACAGTTTCCCATGTGTATCAAGAATGGTCCAAAACCCAAAGGACATCCAGCCAACTTGACACAATTGTGGGAAGCATTGGAGTCAACATGTGTCAGCATCCCTGTGAAACGCTTTCAACACCTTGTAGAGGCCATGACCTGACGAATTGAGGCTGTTCTGAGGGCAAAATGGGGTGCAACTCAATATAAGGAAGTTGTTCCTAATGTTTTGTACACTCAGTGTATTCCATGAGCCTTATGCACATTGATGAAGATATAGATAGTGTTTGTTTCAGTCATTATTAAATGGTCATCTGTATGTTGTCTCCATACAGAAAGGATTCACTCCCCTGCATGTGGCATCCAAGTACGGAAGCCTGGATGTGGTCAAACTTCTCCTGAAAAAAACAGCTCCCCCTGATTCTGCTGGGAAGGTAAGCATTACCATAAAATTCAAACTCTTAATCATTGTATAGTTTTGTGTCAGAGGGAGAAACAACTACACAGTAGAAAAGTATATTTCTCACAAGGTGTGTTATATTTTTACCATATCAGACAATGCTCTGACCTATTTTAAGTGATGAGGAATTATCTGATGAGGAATGATCTGATGAGGAATGATCTGATGAGGAATGATCTGATGAGGAATGATCTGATGAGGAATGATCTGATAAGGAATGATCTGATAAGGAATGATCTGATAAGGAATGATCTGATAAGGAATGATCTGATAAGGAATGATCTGATGAGGAATTATCTGATAAGGAATGATCCGATGAGGAATTATCTGATGAGCAATTATCTGATGAGGAATTGTTTGATGGGGAATTATCTGATGAGGAATTGTTTGATGATGAATTATCGGATGAGGAATTATCTGATGAGGAATTGTTTGATGAGGAATTGTCTGATGAGGAATTGTCTGATGAGGAATTATCTGACGAGGAATTATCTGACGAGGAATTATCTGGCTTTATATTTCAAAAGTCTGTTGTTATTTCTGGTTGAGGCTATGTTGTCAGCGAGACTACCGGTAAGCATAGTTTGATTATATCAACTTTTAGTTTGATTAACTGCTGTTTCTTCCTCTACTTTTAGGAAAGACAGATAACAGATATAATTTGTTTCTTCTTATTCTTTTTGAATAAGGACCCGCCCAGCGATCCTCCTGCTGCTTGCTCTTTAATATAAGCCTCGTTTTCAGTAACAAGCTGTAATAGTGCCCCTATAACTAAGCTTATTTATCATGTGTTGTGTATGTTGACCAGTGTTCTTAATGGCTGCTTGCTCCGCTAACCAGCCTGGTTTTATCCAATCTGCACTCACCTCGTCATCCTTGCAGAACGGCCTCACACCTCTCCATGTCGCTGCACATTATGATAACCAGAAGGTGGCGCTCCTGCTTTTGGACAAAGGGGCCTCCCCCCACACCACGGCCAAGGTGAGACCTCCGTGAGGCCACTCTGGCAATCTCCCCAAACAGGTGGGAGGAGAGACGTCGGTCAGCCTAGGGGTGACCTGTGTGTGTGTGTGTGTGTGTGTGTGTGTGTGTGTGTGTGTGTGTGTGTGTGTGTGTGTGTGTGTGTGTGTGTGTGTGTGTGTGTGTGTGTGCGCGCGTTTGTGTGTGTGTGTGCGCGCGTTTGTGTGTGTGTGCGCGTTTCTGTGTGTGTGTGTGTGTGCGTTTCTGTGTGTGTGTGTGTGCGTTTCTGTGTGTGTGTATGTGTGTGTGCACTTCTGTGTGTTTAGTATATGGTGTGTGCGTGTGTGAGTGAGTATGTGAGTGAGTGAGTGTGTGAGTGAGTGTGTGAGTGAGTGAGTGAGTGAGTGAGTGAGTGAGTGTGTGTGTGAGTGTGTGAGTGTGTGAGTGTGTGAGTGTGTGAGTGAGTGAGTGAGTGAGTGAGTGAGTGAGTGAGTGAGTGAGTGAGTGAGTGAGTGAGTGAGTGAGTGAGTGAGTGAGTGACTACATCTCTAAAGGTATCTGTATGGCTGAATTTTTCTTTCTCTCTCACACACTTTCCCTCCAGAACGGCTACACCCCACTCCACATTGCGGCGAAGAAGAACCAGATGGACATTGCGGTGGTGCTGCTGCAGTACGGGGCAGACACCAACATCCTGACCAAGCAGGGGGTCACCCCTCTGCACCTGGCCTCACAGGAGGGGCACGCTGACATGGCCGCCCTGCTCATCGAGAAGGGGACTGAAGTCAACGTCTCCACCAAGGTAGGGCTACATCTTCCCATCCCTCTTGGTTTTAAACTGCTTATGTAACGCGGCCGTGGGTTTGAACCCACTCTTCAACGACTCACACATTAAAACCAACTGAAAAGTTAAAGTTGTACATAGGCCTTCGTACTCTGGTCACAGATTCTGACTGCCTCTCTTCTCTGAGACGTGATGTCTCACTGCTTCTAAAGGGTTCAAATGAACAGGGCCTCTGATGTCAGTCTTTCTCTCCACTCGCGTTCTCTCCTTTCAGATCTCCCAATTTAGGGTATTTTGTGAATATAGTTACGCTGTCAGTAGGGGCGAATCCTAACCGGGGGGGGGGGGGTTAGCTTTCACTCTAAAAGACTCGTCGATATCTTTGATATTTTCTCAGAAAAATGCGATTTACACACACATATCTCAGGTTAGCATCCAGCCCTGTAACAACGGAAAGTGTATTAACACCAGGAAATGTAATAATGTTTCTATTTTTAAACCTGGTACATGTAATAATGTTTCTATTTTTAAACCTGGTACATGTAATAACTTGATGGTAAATGTAAAAATGTTTATAATGTTTCCGATAAGTGTAATAAGTTATTTCATTAACTAGTGAATAACAACTTTTTTTTAATGAATAATGCGATAACTTCAACCAATCATGTTATAACACCACAAAATCAATGTTATAACATCACAAAATCAATGTTATTATGTGCTACTTCCCCCCTATTGGATGCACATACCAGCACCCACAGCCAATTACAACACAAACAAACTCATGCACATCATCCATGAATACTCATACATAGCCACACTCACAAGCACACATTGAAATGCACACACATGCACAGTCGTGTACACACACACACACACACACACACACACACACACACACACGCACACACGCACACACACACACTTGATTATTATTAATCAAGGTTATAATTACATGTTGATGAATAACATTAATCGTTTCAACAGTTCGTGTAAAAAGCCAAATGCTTAAAGTATTTTGTACGATTTCAAATCTGGATGGTAGGTCTGGATGGCACCAGGGCAATTGGAGTCAAATGAATATGTTGAGTAACCCTGCCTGAAACCTGAAGAATGGCATTAGCTCCACCAGCTGACACCTCAGCAGAGGCTATTAAAGTCTTGTGCAACACAGAACTAGTGCAGTCAGTAACAGCACTATCCAACCAGATAGTTTGATTATAAAACAACTTCTAATACTATTTTGTTTTGAAGATTACATGTGATTGATGTTTAATGTGGTATGAAGGTTATGATGAATGATAATGGAAAATTCAGGAAGGCGTTATGAATTATTTCATAAGGGGGGTTATCGATGCATATTAATATTCCCTATGTTGTTTCAAAAAGATTCCTACTGGTATATACCCACAAATACAGACCCAACCTTTTATTATAAACACACACATGCACACACACTCACAGGAACACATAGGCAGGTGACAAAATAACACACACATCTTCAGGCAACATTTTTATTTCAAAATAAAAGTATATTGTACAATGGAAACTTTTATTTTTGTTGTCATCTTACCAAAACCTATGACACACAAAACACAGACCAGGTTTGGAGCTGAACAGTGTTAGCCTTTCCTTTGTGGCAGTTAAGGGGCAAAGTGCCTTACTCATAGCGACCAAGGAAGTAGCACCTGAAAGCCAGTAGGGGATAGCACCTGAAAGCCAGTAGGGGATAGCACCTGAAAGCCAGTAGGGGATAGCACCTGAAAGCCAGTAGGGGATAGCACCTGAAAGCCAGTAGGGGATAGCACCTGAAAGCCAGTAGGGGTTAGCACCTGAAAGCCAGTAGGGGATAGCACCTGAAAGCCAGTAGGGGATAGCACCTGAAAGCCAGTAGGTGATAGCACCTGAAAGGCAGTAGGTGATAGCACCTGAAAGCCAGTAGGGGATAGCTCCTGAAAGGCAGTAGGTGATAGCACCTGAAAAGTGATGTAGGTGTAATTATACTTGTCTAAGACCTAAAAATGTGTGTAAGCTCCCTGCGTTTATGCCTATGTTTAATCTTAGCGGAGTAACAGTCTTGTGGCTTGCAGGATACCTAGGTTAGAAACCAGTCTGTCCAATTGGTGCCATGACATGGATAGGTGTCTGTGAGGAGGTGAAATGGGTGGTGGAGTGTAACGAAAGTAGTTCTGTTAACCATGCTTGAAGTTATATTTGAGGCTAAACATTGTTTGGAGTATGGAGCAAAACAATCTTATATTATGATGGGATAAGAGCAAGCTATGACCAAGCTAAGACCAAGGTAATACCAAGGTATGACCATGCTGTGACCAAGGTAAGACCAAGCTGTGACCAAGATAAGACCAGGCTATGACCATGGTAAAACCAATATAAAATATATTTTGATTTGTTTAACACTGTTTTGGTTACTACATGGTTCCATATTTTTTATTTCATAGTAGTTTTGTTATCTTCACTATTATTCTACAATGTAGAAAATAGTAAAAATAAAGAAAACCCAAACTGTTGAGTGGTACTGTATATCAACAAATAATGTAGGAATCCATACATTATAAACAGCAGAAAACAGAGTACATGTATTCATTGAGATGAAATAGTCATTTTACTTGTCCCTATGATGTTGCTTGATGGTCCCAAAGGAACGTTCTCTTGGGGACCTTTTTGTAGTTCCCAGTTTGTCCCAGGGGCTTCTCCGAAGATGTTTTTAGGACGTTCTTGGGACGTTGCGTCATGGTCACCTGGGGTCCGACACATAACGAAAAAGACATTACAGACAAAAGACGACAATTTACACACATTAACAATATTTACATGTAGTGTGTGTGTGTGTGTGTGTGTGTGTGTGTGTGTGTGTGTGTGTGTGTGTGTGTGTGTGTGTGTGTGTGTGTGCGCATCTATCAGTGACACATACATGTCAGTACATACACACAAAAAGTAGGTCACGGCATTGAGCCTTGAGGTGTTGCTTTATTTGTTTTTTGAAACCAGGTTTGCTGTTCTCTTGCTGTATATGAGATGGAAGGGAATTCCATGCAATCATGGCTCTGTGTAATGCTGTACGTTACCTTGAATTTGTTCTGGACCTGGGGACTGTGAAAAGACCCTTAGTGGCATGTCCGGTGGAGTAAGTGTCTGTGTCAGTGCCGTACAGTAGTTGACTATGCAAACAATTTGGAAATTCCAACACATTGTTTCTTATAAAAACAAGAAGCGATGCAGTCAGTCTTTCCTCAACTTAACCAAGAGAAACTGGCATGCATAGTATTGATATTAGCCCTCTGATTACAATGAAGAACAACATGTGCCACTCTTCTGGGCCAGCTGCAGCTTAACTAGGTCCTTCTTTGTAACACTTGACCATATGACTGGACAATAATCAAGGTAAGATAGAAGTAGAGCCTGCAGGACTTGTTTTGTGGAGTGTGGTGTCAAAAAAGCAGAGCATCTCTTTATCACAGACAGCACTCTCCCCATCTTTACAACCATTGAATCAATATCTTTTGACCATGACAGTTTACAATCTAAGGTAACATTAAGTAATTTAATCTCCTCCACTTGTTCAACAGCCGCTATATTCATTACCAAATTCAGCTGAGGTGTAGAACTTAGGGAATGATTTGTACCAAATACAATGCTTTTAGTTTTAGAAATGTTTAGGGCCAGTTTAATACAGGCCACAAATTCATAAACTGACTGCAACTCTTTGTTTAGGGTTGCAGTGATTTCACTAGCTTTGGTTGCTGACGCATATATGGTTGAATCATCAGCATACATGGACACTCGGGCTTTGTTTAATGCCAGTGGCATTGGTAAAAATAGAAAAGGGTAGAGGGCCAATAGAGCTGCCCTGAAGTACACCACACTTTACATGTTTAACATTTGAAAAGGTTCCATTAATGAAAACCCTTTGTTTTATAGTAGAGAGATAGCTCTCAATCCATGATATGGTTGAAAAGCCATATCACATACGTTTTTTCAACAACAGGTCATCATCACTAATATCAAAGGCTACACTGAAATCTAACAGTATAGCTCCCACAATCTTCTTATTATCAAGTTCTTTCAACCAGCCATCAGTCATTTGTGCCAGTGCAGTACATGTTGAGTGCCCTTCTCTATAAGCATGCTGAAAGTCTGTTGCTAATTTCTTCACAAAGAAATAGTATTATATTTGGTGAAACGAAATCATTAAATTCCTCATTAATTCAATATCGCCTTAACAGTTGGAACTGTCAGTTTCTTAACAGGTGCATGATTATTAATCCTTGTGCCTCCTTGCTTGACATTACGATGGCCATTATGACCAAACAGTTCTATTTTTGTTTCATCAGAGCAGAGGACATTTCTCCAAAAAGTACGACCTTTGTCCCCATGTGCAGTTGCAAACCGTAGTCTGGCTTTTTTATGGTGGTTTTGGAGCAGTGATTTCATCCTTGCTGAGCGGCCTTTCAGGTTATGTTGATATAGGACTCGTTTTACTGTGGTTATAGATACTTTTGTACCTGTTCCCTCCAGCGTCTTCACAAGTTCCTTTGCTGTTGTTCTGGGATTGATTTGCACTTTTCGCACCAAAGTACATTCATCTCTAGGAGACAGAACACGTCTTCTTCCTGAGCGGTATGACAGCTGCGTGGTTCCATGGTGTTTATACTTGCGTACTATTGTTTGTACAGATGAACGTGGTACCTTCAGGAATTTGGAAATTGCCCCCAAGGATGAACCAGACACGTGGAGGTCTACAATTTTTTTCTGAGGTCTTGGCTGATTTCTTTTGATATTCCCATGATGCCAAGCAAGGACGCACTGAGATTGAAAGTAGGCCTTGAAAAACATCCACAGGTACACCTCCAATTTAGAAGCTTCTAAAGACATGACATTTTTTTTTAATTTTCCAAGCTGTTTAAAGGCACAGTCAACTTACTGTATGTAAACTTCTGACCCATTGGAATTGTGATACAGTTTTAAAATATATATATATTTCACCTTTATTTAACCAGGTAGGCTAGTTGAGAACAAGTTCTCATTTACAACTGCTACCTGGCCAAGGTAAAGCATAGCAGTTCAACACATACAACAACACGAGTTACACATGGAATAAACAAACATCCAGTCAATAATACAGTAGAAAAAAGTACATATACAGTGTGTGCAAATGAGGTAAGGTAAGGGAGGTAAGGCAATAAAATAGGCCATGGTGGTGAGGTAATTACAATATAGCAATTAAACACTGGAGTGATAGATGTGCAGAAGATGAATGTGCAAGTAGAGATACTGGGGTGTAAAGGAGCAAAATAAATAAATACAGTATGGGGATGAGGTAGTTGGATGGGCTATTTACAGATGAGCTATGTACAGGTGCAATGATCTGTGAGCTGCTCTTACAGCTGGTGCTTACAGTGAATTAAATAATCTGTCGGTAAACAATTGTTGGAAAAATTACTTGTGTCATGCATAAAGTAGATGTCCTAAACGACTTGCCAAAACTACAGTTTGTTTTCAAAAAATGTGTGGAGTGGTTGAAAAACGAGTTTTAATGACTCCAACCTAAGTGTATGTAAACTTCTGACTTCAACTGGATGTTATATCCTTGTATTGCTAATACTGTGTCATCAAAGGAATTACCCAAGTGAGTCTCAGAGATGGCTAATATATGAAAATGATCTGATCTTAGCAAGTTATTTATTTCATGAACCTCATTTCTGAGGCAACATACGGTATATTAATATGGGCTTTTGTAGTCCTTTCCTTGGTAGCTTATCAGAAATAGACATAATATGTTGGTGTGTGTAAGTGTGTGTGTGCTGTGGGGTTGAAACTACGAACCCACAGGTTTGGCTCACTCATCCCTTCCAGGCTTTTGTGAGGGAGGGTGAACAATGAGCCTGTTATAACGGATGTCCCTACGCACCATGTCCCCATGCACTCTGGCAGCTTTCATGGCTGTGATAAGCTCTTTCATCTTCTGGCGCACAGCTTCAGGATAGTCCTCGGTTCGGTACATTGCTCTCAAGTTCTTGGCTTTTTCCAGATCAGCTACCGTGTCCTATAATCTCAGGAACTTGTCTACTTGTCACCTGTTCCGTTGGGGGTTTTCAGGTCCTGTGGGCGCGCTCCACCTCAATCTTCCTGTGGTCCATCTTCAGTTTCTCAGTGATAATTTCCCTCACTTTGTCCTCGGACTCCATCCAAGTCTCATGTGGAGATTCTGCAATTCCGTCCACAACAATGTGGTTCTGATTTCTCCGTCATTGTTATCATTAGGTCACATACAGAACTCTCTCAATGACTTACAGATTGCTGTCATCTTGCTGTTCTCCTGTTTAAACCCTTCAAGCTGACCCTGGGTGAACTGCAAACTGTTCTTCAGGTCCTGGACCTCTCTGGTCAAATCGCCCATTATTTTATTACTCCACCAATATTTGGACTCAACACTATTTTCAAGTTGTTGTAACAACTGCTTATAGAACTATTTTTGTTTGTTTAAAAGATCCTTCACCTGTGATAGAGAGACACCACTATCCTCAATGGTACTCCCACCAGCTTTGGTCTTTGTCATTGGTAGGAATATAGACTGTTACTCCTCACAGTTCCAGACAGGGCAGGTCACAAGGCAGAGGGAAACACCAACAAACAGCAAGGATTCAAACAGTCACACTCCCGAGTCAATCCGTGGTCCTAGCCACAAGGGCTTTGGCTCATCACACTCTAGCGACTCCTTGTGGCGGGCCGGGCGCCTAAAGGCTGACATCGGTTGTCAGGTGAAAGGTGTTTCCTCCGACACATTGGTGCGGCTGGCTTCCGGGTAAAGTGGGCGGGTGTTAAGAAGTGCGGATAGGGTGGTCATGACTCGATTTTCGCCTCCCGAGCCCGTTGGGAAATTGCAGCGATGAGACCAGATCGAAATTGGAGAGAAAACGGGGGTAAAATACATAAAATACATCAACAAAAAAGATAGGCTAGCGTCTGTGCCAACAATACTAAGCTACTTCTCCGGAGAAAAATAGACATGCAATTTTTCCTTGTAATAGAGTGAACGTCCTAAACCTTAATGTCATGTTATGCAGTATGTTGACAATTATTCAAAAATAAGTCAGTTAATGCATAGTTATTTTGCAAAATAAAACCATAACAAAGATATGTGTTTTAATGCATGCCACCGGAGAAATGATAAAGGACCTACATTCATACAGTTTCTTGACTGTGTCCAGCTTGCTAATAATCACTGAAATCGAAGCTAGACATTCAGGGAGCATTGCAAATTCCAAAAACAATGGCTAAAACGATGGATGGAGGCACATTTTATGCGAATGTAAAACGAAATCTGTGCGGCCCTCCGGACCTCGTTGAAGACCGAATGTGTGTGTGTGTTACATTTACCGGAAAACATTATTCCGTTTATTGTTCAATGTTTTATTACGTTTACCGGCAAGTTATTACAGTGGCAAGAAACAGTATGTGAACCCTTTGGAATTACCTGGATTTCTGCATGAATTGGTCATAACATTTGATCTGACCTTCATCTAAGTCACAACAATTAGACAAACACAGTCTGCAATAAACAGCAATAAACTCAACCAAACGTTTTTTGTAGTTGCAGATCAGACCTGCACAACGGTCAGTAGGAATTTTGGACCATTCATCTTTACAAAACTGTTTCAGTTCAGCAATATTCTTAGGATGTCTGGTGTGAACCGCTCTCGGGGTCATGCCACAGCATTTTAAATCGGGTTGAGGTCAGGACTCTGACTGGGCCACTCCAGTAGGCGTATTTTCTTCTTTTGAAGCCATTCTGTTGTTGATTTATTTCTGTTTTTTGGGTCATTGTCCTGTTGCATCACCCAACTTCTGTTGAGCTTCAGTTGGCGGCCAGATAGTCTTACATTCTTCTGCAAAATGTCTTGATAAACTTGGGACTTCATCTTTCCGTTGGGTGTTAAGAAGCGCGGATAGGGTGTCATGACTCAACTTTCGCCTCCCATTCTTCCGTCGATGAAAGCATGTTGTCCAGGCCCTGAGGCAGCAAAGCATCCCTAAACCATGGTGCTCCCACCACCATACTTTACAGTTGGGATGAGGTTTTGATGTTGGTGTGATGTGCCTTTTTCTTCTCCACACATTGTGTTGTTTGTTCCTTCCAAACAACTCAACTGTAGTTTCATCTTATTTTGCCAGTAGTGTTGTGGAACATGCAGGTGCTCTTTTGCAAACTTCAGATGTGCAGAAATGTGTTTTTTTTGGACAGCAGTGGCTTCTTCTGTGGTGTCCTCCCATGAACACCATTCTTGTTTAGTGTTTTACATATCGTAGACTCGTCAACAGAGATGTTAGCATGTTCCAGAGATTTCTGTAAGTCTTTAGCTGACACTCTAGGATTCTTCTTAACCTCATTAAGCATTCTGCAATGTGCTCTTGCAGTCGTCTTTGCAGGATGGCAACTCCTAGGGAGAGTAGCAACCGTGCTGAACTTTCTCCATTTATAGACAATTTATCTTACTGTGGACTGATGAACATCAAGGCTTTTAGAGTTACTTTTGTAACTCTTTCCAGCTTTATGCAAGTCAACTATTCTTAATCTTAGGTCTTCTGAGATTTATTTTGTTTGAGGCATGGTTCACATCAGGCAATGCTTCTTGTGAATAGCAAACTCAAATTTTGTGAGTGTTTTTTTATAGGGCAGGGCAGCTCCAACCAACATCTCCAATCTCGTCTCACTGATTGGACTCCAGGTTAGCTGACTCGTGACTCCAATTAGCTTTTGGAGAAGTCATCAGCCTAGGGGTTCACATACTTTTTTCAACCTACAGTGTGAATGTTTAAATGATGTATTCAATATAGTCAAGAAAAATACAATAATTTGTGTGTTATTAGTTTAAGCACACTGTTTGTCTATGTGAAGATCAGATCGAATTTCATGCAGAAATCCAGGTAATTCCAAAAGGTTCACATACCTTTTCTTGCCGCTGTACATAAAAAATCGGAATGTTATTACAAATAGAAAATATTATTACATTTACCAGTGTTCTTACATTTACCAGTCTTATTACATTTACCAGTGTTATTACAAATAGAACATATTATTACAGTTACCAGTGTTATTACAAATAGAAAATATTATTACATTTACCAGTGTTATTACAAATAGAAAATATTATTACATTTACCAGTGTTATTACAAATAGAAAATATTATTACATTTACCAGTGTTATTACATTTACCAGTGTTATTACATTTACCAGTGTTATTACATTTACCAGTCTTATTACATTTACCAGTCTTATTACATTTATGAGTGTTATTACATTTACCAGTGTTATTACAAATAGAAAATATTATTACATTTATCAGTGTTATTGCATTTACCAGTGTTATTACATTTACCAGTGTTATTACAAATAGAAAATATTATTACATTTACCAGTGTTATTACAAATAGAAAATATTATTACATTTACCAGTGTTATTACATTTACCAGTGTTATTACATTTACCAGTGTTATTACATTTACCAGTCTTATTACATTTATGAGTGTTATTACATTTACCAGTGTTATTACAAATAGAAAATATTATTACATTTATCAGTGTTATTACATTTACCAGTCTTATTACATTTACCAGTGTTATTACATTTACCAGTGTTATTACATTTACCAGTGTTATTACAAATAGAAAATATTATTACATTTACCAGTGTTATTACATTTACCAGTGTTATTACATTTACCAGTGTTATTACATTTACCAGTCTTATTACATTTACCAGTGTTATTACATTTACCAGTGTTATTACATTTACCAGTCTTATTACATTTATGAGTGTTATTACATTTACCAGTGTTATTACAAATAGAAAATATTATTACATTTATCAGTGTTATTACATTTACCAGTGTTATTACATTTACCAGTGTTATTACAAATATAAAATATTATTACATTTACCAGTGTTATTACAAATAGAAAATATTATTACATTTACCAGTCTTATTACATTTACCAGTGTTATTACATTTACCAGTCTTATTACATTTATCAGTGTTATTACGTTTAGCTTTGTTACAAGTACTCAGTTGTGATTGCAGAGCTCCTGCATTGGCTTACGAGAATATAGCAGGAATGAAGTTAAAAGAGGGATGGAGAGCTATTTCATGGCTATTTTAGGAACAGTAAGATTGCTGGTGCCCAGTGCTGTAGATGGATGAGTCACAGCGAGGGATGTGGGAGGTTAGTACACTGCCGTGACGACCATGGATCATACCATGGATCCTACTTAATTATCCCTGTCTGTAATCGAAAGCGAGACACACACCTGCTCGCATGCACACACCTACACACACTTATAGACGTGCACATACTAAACATGCATACGCTTATGAATACAGGACATGCACACAAACACGTGCTCACATACGCACACAAACACGCATGCACGCACACACACAAGCGTACACTTTATAGTCCCGCCCCGACACACATTGTCTTAGAAATGTATATCAGGCATGCAGGGCCGTCAGTCAACCTCCTCTATCCCCATTTATCACAGGGATTTGTTTCAAGCAGAAACCCCCGATTTATTCCTCCTTCAACCGTTTTCCAATCCGCTCATTCTTCATCCAGGTCTATCACTGAACCCCAGACAGACCTGAGTGGATGTAGATATATCACTGCTGTACCAGACTCAGTCTGCCGTGTCATAAATACTGTACCGATGACAAATGCAAACTATCTCACTGATAACACCTGGTGGGGTGTATCTGCACTCTGCATGAGTGAAACGGGTCATAAAACCCAAGTACCCAATCTCACATTTCCTCCCCTGTCAACGTGTCATTTCCTGTTTTGGTAGTAAAGGTCGCCTGTCACTCAAAACTCTCTCAATATTTAGGGGAACCATGTAATCTAATGTAACCACATACAGAATCTATGGACAATCTCCTGTCTATAGTTACACTATACAGTGTGCTAATTGATTGATGGATTTAGAGATGTGGTGAGTAACATATTGTAACATATTGTCCCTTCAGAGTGGCCTCACCTCCCTCCATCTTGCTGCCCAGGAGGACAAGGTGGTTGTCAGTGAGATACTGGCTACACATGGAGCCAACCTGGACCAGCAAACTAAGGTATGGACAGAACTTACATTCATTTAATTTGAGCATAGAATGACCATTCTACTGGAAAGATGATAAGGCACTATTATTTATCTTTGATAATGTTAGTAGATGTGTTTAGATACTGTGATTTATTTTTCTCCCCCAGTTGGGTTACACTCCACTGATTGTAGCGTGTCACTATGGAAACGCCAAGATGGTCAACTTCCTCTTACAGAACGGTGCTAGCGTCAACGCCAAAACCAAGGTAATAAACCATACACAAAACTGCCACAGCGCATTTATAATGGGGTTTGTTCCATATCGGAAAGCATAAGAAAGGTGTATATAGTGTGTGATAAAGCACTTAAACACTTTTTCTCTGTGTTATGAATGTCAATACATGCTTTTCTTTAACGGCGTGCTAGCCCAAGGGTTCACGTTTGAATCTCTTAAATGTCCAGGCCTTGCCAGACAGTCATTAAAGTCAGTACTCTATCTTCTCAGAATGGGTACACTCCCCTCCACCAAGCAGCACAGCAAGGAAACACACACATCATCAATCTACTGCTGCAGAATGGAGCTAAACCCAACAACATCACTGTGGTGAGTGGACTCGCTCCTGAACACACCACACACACACACACACACACACACACACACACACACACACTTATGTCTTTCTCCCATCCTTACAGAATGGTAACACAGCTCTGGCCATCGCCCGGCGACTGGGCTACATCTCTGTGGTGGACACACTCAAGGTGGTCACCGAGGAGATTATTACCTCGACAACCGTGAGTCATTCAACTATCTCAGTCCAACAGCCCTTCACATCTAGTCTGAAATCACAGTATTTACATATGGTGTTTATTTAGCCTGTGAGGGGCAAATCCTAACTTCCACTTGAGTTGAATTTCCACTTAATTTAGCATTAATGTCAATAGTAGACTAAGTGACAATTTGACTGAAGTTACATGTAGGATTCGTCCCTCAAATTGTAACGGGTTTGACTGTTTATGTTGTCTAGACGGTGACAGAGAAACACAAGATGAACGTTCCTGAGACCATGACTGAAGTCCTGGATGTCTCTGATGAGGAGGGTGAGTTTGACACTTGATCCAGTCACTAGCCTACTGTATATGACCAGCACCATATATAGAGACAGTTATTCTAAACTTCAGTCTATTTATGTGGTTGATTTAGTGGTTTGACCTACTAGCACCTCTGTAGGCCTGACTTCAAACCCTGTCCCAGTTTCCCTGTATACTCTTAGAAAAAATGTGCTATCTAGAACCTTAAATCGTTCTTCAGCTATTCCCATAGGATAACCCTTTGAAGAACCATTTTTGGTTCCAGGTAGAACCCTTTCCACAGCTTATACATGGAACCCAAAAGGGTTCTACCTGGAACCAAAAATGGTTCCCCTATGGCGACAGCCAAAGACGCCCTTTTTATAAGAGTAGACATCTCATTCAGCCTGCCCCAAGCCCTTCCCGTTTCTCCATAGCCCAATCCTAGTGTGTGTTGGTTGTGGTCAGCTAGTTTCTCACTGTACTGTACGCTGTACAGGCCTGCAGACTGTACCCACAGGGCTGAAACAGAATGAGGATGCTGTTCTGTCAGATGACTCCATGGATTTAGAAGGTACACCGTGTCAAGGTTGCGGTGGTGAATGCTATTGACGAGTGTGTGGCGGATTGTTGTGGTCGTGGTAATTCGCATGGTGTGAGATTCCTCTGCAATGGTTATGTATAACAAGCTGTCATGGATGAGTCTTAGAGTATATACTTGAACCTGCACCAACCTCAATCACTGTTGGTAAGGGGTTTTGATTCACACACAGTGCGGTGAAATCAAGATTGTGATATACACATTTAGGGCCACTTGTCTAAATGGGAAATACTGGATATTATTGCGAAAAGCATTAGTGTGGACAACAAACTACATTGACACTGATGATGTCTGTGACCCATTGAATGTTAATGCGACAGTGATTTTGTTTGAAACGCTCCTTGATAATCAGCTAGGGGAAGCAGTGGTTTTAAAAGCATTTTAATATTCAGATCCACCATGCTCTGAGCCCTTAATAAATGCTACCCCGTAGAGTGTGTCATTAAACGTCTAGCAAAAACACACGTGTTTTGCTCAAGTACCCCCACAGGCCTCACACGACTCGTATGAAGGTCCCTGGTACCAGTTGAAAAAAAAGTATGGAAGTATATATGGAGACTGTTTAATGCCAAAAAGATGGAGTTAAATGCAAAAAGCTTGACCGTAAACAACCCTGGAAGATAGTTTCACCCTAAGCTATTTCAAATCCCCACTCTGAAATGCTGTGAACTCATGAGATCTCATATCACATGCCATGGCTCGGAGAGCCTGAATTACAGTATGTAGGCTGGGGAGAAGTGTGAAGTGAAGCAAGAAAATTTCCCAGGACATAAACATATCTGATAAGCTTAAATTCTTCACTGTATCGAACTACACTGTCCAATTTACAGTAGCTATTACAGTGAAAGAATACCATGCTATTGTTTGAGGAGAGTGCACAGTTAGGCACATTTGGGCAGAATTGATACAACATTTTGAACAGAAATACAATGGTTCATTGGATCATTAGAACTTAAGGCTATTCCGGAGTTGCCTCTTCACTGTTGACGTTGAGACTGGTGTTTTGCGGGTACTATTTAATGAAGCTGCCAGTTGAGGACTTGTGAAGCGTCTGTTTCTCAAAATAGATACTCTAATGTACTTGTCCTCTTGCTCAGTTGTGCACCGGGACCTCCCACTCCTCTTTCTATTCTGGTTAGAGGCAGTTTGCGCTGTTCTGTGGAGGGAGTAGTACACTCTTCCAGGCTCTCTGTCATGGCTCTTACACTTCGAACACACCGACAGCGTCGTTGCGCAAAATAGTATGTAGCTTCGTCTGAATATGTATATAACTAAAGTTCAACATTCACCTTCTGCTACCATTTCTGTCAAGCCAACTACGCATATAGTCTGATGCAAACGTTTGATAAATCCAACATATGCACCACACCCAACGCACTACAACTGCCTCTGCAACGCAATGCTGCAAGGCAAACACAGCGTTTCATTGGAAATTGATGTAATTCTGGGGTACCAAAAAATGCCATGACGCTGTCAGTGTGTTTGAAGTGTTAGAGTTTGTGCGTTTACGGCCAAACAGTCACCTCATAACACCTCATTACAGATATGGACAATTTGTCTTTTCCGGCTCCTCCGGTTGTGCAGAGAATTCACTTTCTTTCTGGAAGGAAATATTAAATTATATACAGTGCCTTGCGAAAGTATTCGGCCCCCTTGAACTTTGCGACCTTTTGCCACATTTCAGGCTTCAAACATAAAGATATAAAACTGTATTTTTTTGTGAAGAATCAACAACAAGTGGGACACAATCATGAAGTGGAACGACATTTATTGGATATTTCAAACTTTTTTAACAAATCAAAAACTGAAAAATTGGGCGTGCAAAATTATTCAGCCCCCTTAAGTTAATACTTTGTAGCGCCACCTTTTGCTGCGATTACAGCTGTAAGTCGCTTGGGGTATGTCTCTATCAGTTTTGCACATCGAGAGACTGAAATTTCTTCCCATTCCTCCTTGCAAAACAGCTTGAGCTCAGTGAGGTTGGATGGAGAGCATTTGTGAACAGCAGTTTTCAGTTCTTTCCACAGATTCTCGATTGGATTCAGGTCTGGACTTTGACTTGGCCATTCTAACACCTGGATATGTTTATTTTTGAACCATTCCATTGTAGATTTTGCTTTATGTTTTGGATCATTGTCTTGTTGGAAGACAAATCTCCGTCCCAGTCTCAGGTCTTTTGCAGACTCCATCAGGTTTTCTTCCAGAATGGTCCTGTATTTGGCTCCATCCATCTTCCCATCAATTTTAACCATCTTCCCTGTCCCTGCTGAAGAAAAGCAGGCCCAAACCATGATGCTGCCACCACCATGTATGACAGTGGGTATGGTGTGTTCAGGGTGATGAGCTGTGTTGCTTTTACGCCAAACATAACGTTTTGCATTGTTGCCAAAAAGTTAAATTTTGGTTTCATCTGACCAGAGCACCTTCTTCCACATGTTTGGTGTGTCTCCCAGGTGGCTTGTGGCAAACTTTAAACAACACTTTTTATGGATATCTTTAAGAAATGGCTTTCTTCTTGCCACTCTTCCATAAAGGCCAGATTTGTGCAATATACGACTGATTGTTGTCCTATGGACAGAGTCTCCCACCTCATCTGTAGATCTCTGCAGTTCATCCAACGTGATCATGGGCCTCTTGGCTGCATCTCTGATCAGTCTTCTCCTTGTATGAGCTGAAAGTTTAGAGGGACGGCCAGGTCTTGGTAGATTTGCAGTGGTCTGATACTCCTTCCATTTCAATATTATCGCTTGCACAGTGCTCCTTGGGATGTTTAAAGCTTGGGAAATCTTTTTGTATCCAAATCCGGCTTTAAACTTCTTCACAACAGTATCTCGGACCTGCCTGGTGTGTTCCTTGTTCTTCATGATGCTCTCTGCGCTTTTAACGGACCTCTGAGACTATCACAGTGCAGGTGCATTTATACGGAGACTTGATTACACACAGGTGGATTGTATTTATCATCATTAGTCATTTAGGTCAACATTGGATCATTCAGAGATCCTCACTGAACTTCTGGAGAGAGTTTGCTGCACTGAAAGTAAAGGGGCTGAATAATTTTGCACGCCCAATTTTTCAGTTTTTGATTTGTTAAAAAAGTTTGAAATATCCAATAAATGTTGTTCCACTTCATGATTATGTCCCACTTGTTGTTGATTCTTCACAAAAAAATACAGTTTTATATCTTTATGTTTGAAGCCTGAAATGTGGCAAAAGGTCGCAAAGTTCAAGGGGGCCGAATACTTTCGCAAGGCACTGTAGGTGGAGTGGTTGGCGGTCACATTTGTGGAAAAAAGTCACACCTCATTAATCTAGTTGTGTTTTGGAAGCTGTCAGACGAGGATTGGGTTTGGTTTGGCGGTTCCAGCTGACATTTCTTGATATTGGGTGTGTTGTTAATGAACGTTGCTTTGTGGGTCTATATTTGCACATTTGTCTGATAGTTAGACTAAGTTTATTACTTACTCTTACAGTTGTTGTGCTAATTCTAGTGATGGCACCTAGTATTGAGTTTGAGTCACACTGTAGATGAATGAGTTCATATTGTACCTCCTTTCCTTTTGTTAAGTTTATTTTGAACTCTCTCTGCCTACAGGCAGCAGTTATGCTATTGACACAGGGACATCTCTCTCTGCCTACAGGCAGCGGTTATGCTATTGACACAGGGACATCTCTGTCTGCCTACAGGCAGCGGTTATGCTATTGACACAGGGACATCTCTCTCTGCCTACAGACAGTGGTCATGCTATTGACACAGGGACTTCTCTCTGCGTACAGACAGTGGTCATGCTATTGACACAGGGACATCTCTCTCTGCCTACAGGCAGCGGTTATACTATTGGCACAGGGACACACAGGCAGCGGTTATGGTATTGACACAGGAACGTCTCTCTTTGCCTCTCTGCCTCACTTGTTCTGTCAGCCTGTCCTACAGTACGCTACCAGCTGTACGCTAAGGGCTGTATACCTTTTTCACACTATGCTGCTGTAACGGATGTGAAACGGCTAGCTTAGTTAGCGGTGTGCGCTCAATAGCGTTTCAATCGGTGACGTCACTTGCTCTGAGACCTTGAAGTAGTTGTTCCCCTCTCTCTGCCTACAGGCAGCAGTTATGCTATTGAGCGATGGGTAACGATGCTTCGAGGGTGACTGTTGTTGATGTGTGCAGAAGGTCCCTGGTTCGTGCCCGGATATGGGCGAGGGGACGGTTTAAAATTATACTGTTACATTGATGCTGTTGACCCGGATCACTGGTTGCTGCGGAAAAGGAGGAAGGTCAAAAGGGTGGGATGTGAAACGGCTAGCTTAGTTAGCGGTGTGCGCTCAATAGCGTTTCAATCGGTGACGTCACTTGCTCTGAGACCTTGAAGTAGTTGTTCCCCTTGCTCTGCAAGGGCCGCGGCTTTTGTGGAGCGATGGGTAACGATGCTTCGAGGGTGACTGTTGTTGACGTGTGCAGAAGGTCCCTGGTTTGCGCCCGGGTATGGGCGAGGGGATGGTTTAAAATTATACTGTTACACTGCCAACCTGAACGGTACTGTACTGGCTCAGGCAATTTCCGTTCACACTGTCCTTTCCAGTTAATTTCCTCTAATTTTGTGGGGGTTTTAGATGGCCAGCCCAGTACAGCTTGGCTCAGTTTGGTTCAGCTCTGTATTGTGAAAAGGGTATTATTGATTCTGCCCCCAGCTGTTCAGTAGTGGTAACAGCAGAAGTAGAGCTTTGTAACGTGGACACAAGACAGTTACGACCTCTGTGTCTCCAAGCTCATCTGTAGTGTTTACAAGCGCTTTTATGTGATGATGAAGAGGGAGGATGATCATGTATGAATGTGTGTGTCTGTACGTGTGTAACTCAACCTCATGTCAGTTTGATTGTGCACATTCACATCCCAGGTAAGTGCTCGCCCCTGCGTAGTTTCTCCTGCTGAGCGCACACCAAATCACAATGTCCCCTTCCCCAGAATGAGCCCATCATCTTCCATTGTCCTCACACATCTGCTCTCTCTCTCTCTCTCTCTCTCTCTCTCTCTCTCTCTCTCTCTCTCTCTCTCTCTCTCTCTCTCTCTCTCAGGTGATGACACTATGACAGGGGACGGAGGGGAGTATCTGAGGGCAGAGGATCTGAGGGAGCTGGGGGATGACTCCCTGCCTGGACAGTACCTGGATGGGATGAACTACCTGCGCTTTAGCCTGGAGGGGGGACGCTCTGACAGGTAGTCTATACACATACCTATGGTAGAGGAGAAGGGTGTATGAATGCTCTAATATTTCTGATGCTCTTTCACTCATTTCTTCTCCTTCCTACCATGCTTACGTAGTCGAATTCAAAGGTATGTGCTTTTGTCTCTTTATGCTATGGTTTCTCTATGGCAGGTTTAACTAATAGATGGCCCTCTTATTGGCCCCCTTCCTTTTCTGAACAAAAATTAACAAAACAATAGATGGACTTTAAAGACTGTAAAACCACCAGTAAATCAGCCGTCATTATAGCCTTCCATTCTTTCCTTTTAGATTACTACTTGTGCCATGCCTGATGGTTAAATTATTGCCATATTGGGTGGTGAACAGTGTTTTAGCTGTGTGTGATTTTTCCATGGCTACCAACCTCACATTCTCCTCCTCTCCTCAGTTCGGACAGGTCCTACACTCCCAGTCACCACGGTTACTACTCTCCCAAACAGGACAGCCTGATGGACGAGATGTTAACCGGCCAAAACGTAAGTAAAGTGTTCAACATTTTACGTATTCTGCACCAAAACATGCTGTACTGTGAATTCTACAGTATGCTTTGCATTGCTCAATGCATTTGTTCAGAACAGAATATACACTGAGTGTACAAAACATTAGGGACAGTTCCTAATATTGAGTTGCCCCCCCCCCCCCCCTTGCCCTCAGAACAGCCTCAATTTGTTGGGACATGGACTCTACAAGGTGTCGAAAGTGTTCCACAGGGATGCTGGTCCATGTTGACTCCAATGCTTCCCGCTGTTGTGTCAAGTTGGCTGGATGTCCTTTGGATGGTGGACCATTCTTGATACACACGGGAAACTGTTGAGCTTGAAAAACCCAGCAGTGTTGCAGTTCGACACAAACCGGTGCGCCTGGTACCATACCCCGTTCAAAGGCATTTAAATCTGTTGTCTTGCCCATTCACCCTCTGAATGGCACACGCACACAATCTGTGTCTCAATTGTCTCAAGGCATAAAAAGTGGATTTAACAAGTGACATCAATAAGGGATTATAGCTTTCACCTGAATTCACCTGATCAGTCTATGTCATGGAAACAGCAGGTGTTCATAATGTTTTGTACAATCAGTATAGATTACTTCAATAAAATGGGTTGTAATATTTGTAAAAGCTGCAGTATTGGAATATTGAAAGGCTGCCTTTAAAATGCAATTTATCTAATAGTAGAAAGTCACAAAAGGTGTGAGTTTGAGTAAAGATGGTCACCAAAGTGTCTGACCTAACACTGCAGTGTCTGA